>NC_136070.1:101304784-101309784 GCF_964261635.1 Lissotriton helveticus | reverse complement strand
GGTCGGGCTCCATGGTTTTCACGGTGGTCCTCCCCTGGGTGTCTGGGGGCTCCAGGCCGAAGGCATGGAAAAGTGCCCAGGACGGGCTCCATGCGTCCCGGGCATTCGTCCCCCGGGCGTCCGGGGCTCAATCCAGGCTGACGGTATAGCAGAGTGCCCGGGTCGGGCTCCATGGTTTTCACGGTGGTCCTCCCCTGGGTGTCTGGGGGCTCCAGGCCGAAGGCATGGAAAAGTGCCCAGGACGGGCTCCATGCGTCCCGGGCATTCGTCCCGGGACGGGGACGGGGACAGGGACAGGGTCGGGAGAGTCCAGGCGGCTTCACTTCCGTGTCCAGCCATCTGATCGCCCAGATTCCCTCGGCCATCTGGTCGCCCGGATCCCCTCGGGCATCTGGTCGCCCGCAACGCTTTCCTATAAGGGCGACCAGATGGCCGAACTTCCCTGGAAGTCCCGATGAGGTGCCATTCGCCGCCCGGATCCCAGCGAGGGCTCCAGGAGGTCGGGTACATTTGCGCCTTGGGTCCCCTCTGTCACCTCGCGTGCACAGATTACAAGAAAAGGGGGTAATTTTCCTCCGGATTACTAGGGAGAAGGGTACGCCCGGACACCCCTCCGAGGCTGGCGGTTCTCTGCCATGGGGACCAGATGGGCTATGCCTGGGCAACACCTCCCTAGGCCACCCGGGGCTTCCTTCCTCCAGGCCAACCGCATGTCAAATTGCCCAGGACGGGCTCCATGGCTCCTGGGCAGTCGTCACCCGGGCGTCCGGGGCTCCATCCAGGCTGACGGCATGGAAAAGTGCCCAGGACAGGCTCCATGCGTCCCGGGCATTCATCCCCCGGGCGTCCGGGGCTCCATCCAGGCTGACGGCATGGCAGAGTGCCCGGGTCGTGATCCATGGTTTCCAGGGATGTCCTCCCCTGGGTGTCTGGGGGCTCCAGGCCGAATGCATGGAAAAGTGCCCAGGACGGGCTCCATGCGTCCCGGGCATTCGTCCCCTGGGCGTCCGGGGCTCCATCTAGGCTGACGGTATGGCAGAGTGCCCGGGTCGGGCTCCATGGTTTTCACGGTGGCCCTCCCCTGGGTGTCTGGGGGCTCCAGGCCGAAGGCACGGAAAAGTGCCCAGGACGGGCTCCATGCGTCCCGGTCACTCGTACCCCGGACGTCCGGGGCTCCATCCAGGCTGACGGCATGGCAGCGTGCCCGGGTCGGGCTCCATGGGTCCCGGGCAGCCCTCCCCCGGGCGTCCGGGGCTCCCACCTCCAGGCAGACGGCATGTCAAAGTGCCCAGGACGGGCTCCATGAGTCTGGGACAGTCCTCCCCCGGGCGTCTGGGACACCCGTCTCCATGAGGCCAACGGCATAGGCAAAGTACCCAGGACGGGCTCCATGGGTCCCGGGCAGACCTCTCCCCGGGCATCCGGGGCTCCCACCTCCAGGCCGACGGAATGTCAAAGTACCCAGGACGGGCTCCATGGGTCCCGGGCAGCTTCCCCCGGGCGTCCGGGGCACCCACCTCCAGGCCGACGGCATGTCAAAGTACCCAGGACGGGCTCCACGGGTCCCGGGCATTCCTCCCCCCAGGTCGTCCGGGCCCTAGAGCTCCGGTGGTCCAACCTGCGCCTGAGGCCCAGCCGGGGTCCAAGAGCCCTGCCTTGCGTGGGCAGGAAGTCAGGAACCCTACCGCGAAGGCTTGGGATGGATGGGGAGCTGGGAGTCCTTTCGATCCCGGCCATCTGGTCGCCCGCGATGCTTTCCAATGGGGCGACCAGATGGCTGGGCTTCCCTGGAAGTCCCGATGAGGTGCCATTCGCCTCCCGGATCCCAGCTAGGGCTCCATGAGGTCGGGTTCTTTTACGCCTTGGGTCCCCTCTGTCACCTCGCGTGCACGGATTGCAAGAAAGGGGGGTAATTTCCCTCCGGATTACTAGGGGCAGGGTACGCCCGGACACCTCTCCAGGGCTGGTGGTTCTCTGCCCGGGGGACCAGATGAGATATGCCTGGGCAACACCTCCCCCGGGCGTCTGGGGGCTCCATTCTCCGGGCCAACGGCATGGCTCAATGCCCAGGACGGGCTCCACGTGTCCCGGACAGACCGCCCCTGGGCGTCCGGGGCACCCATCTCCAGGAGGCCAATGGGATGGCAAAGTACCCGGGAAGGGCTCCACGGGTCCCGGGCAGCCTTCCCCCGGGCGTCCGGGGCTCCCACCTCCAGGCCGACGGCATGTCACACTGCCCAGGACGGGCTCCATGGGCCCCGGACAGACCTCCCCCCGGGCGTCCGGGGCACCCATCTCCAGGAGGCCAACGGGATGGCAAAGTACCCGGGAAGGGCTCCTCGGGTCCCGGGCAGCCTTCCCCCGGGCGTCCGGGGCTCCCACCTCCAGGCCGACGGCATGTCACACTGCCCAGGACGGGCTCCATGGGCCCCGGACAGACCTCCCCCGGGCGTCCGGGGCACCCATCTCCAGGAGGCCAACGGGATGGCAGAGTAACCGGGAAGGGCTCCACGGGTCCCGGGCAGCCTTCCCCCGGGCGTCCGGGGCTCCCACCTCCAGGCCGACGGCATGTCACACTGCCCAGGACGGGCTCCATGGGCCCCGGACAGACCTCCCCCGGGCGTCCGGGGCACCCATCTCCAGGAGGCCAACGGGATGGCAGAGTGACCGGGAAGGGCTCCACGGGTCCCGGGCAGCCCTCCCCCGGGCGTCCGGGGCTCCCACCTCCAGGCCGACGGCATGTCACACTGCCCAGGACGGGCTCCATGGGCCCCGGACAGACCTCCCCCGGGCGTCCGGGGCACCCATCTCCAGGAGGCCAACGGGATGGCAGAGTAACCGGGAAGGGCTCCATGGGTCCCGGGCAGCCCTCCCCCGGGCGTCCGGGGCTCCCACCTCCAGGACGAAGGCATGTCAAAGTGCCCAGGGCGGGCTCCACGGGCCCCGGGCAGCCCTCCCCCCGGGCGTTCGGGGCACACATCTCCAGGAGGCCAACGGCATTGGCAAAGTACCCGGGAAGGGCTCCACGGGTCCCGACCAGGCTTCCCACGGGCGTCCCGGGCACCCTCCTCCAGGCCGACGGCATGTCAAAGTGTCCAGGACGGGCTCCATGGGTCCCGGGCAGCCCGCTCCCGGGCGTCCGGGGCTCCCACCTCCAGGCCGACGGCATGTCAAAGAGCCCAGGACGGGATCCACGGGTACCGGGCAGTCCTCCCCCGGGCGTCCGGGGCTCCCATCTCCAGGCCAACGGCATGGCTCAATGCCCAGGACGGGCTCCATGGGTCCCGCGCAGGCCTCCCCCGGACGCGTCCGGGGCAACCATCTCCATGAGGCCAACGGCATTGGCAAAGTACCCGGGAAGGGCTCCACGGGTCCCGGGCAGGCCTCCCCCGGGCATCCAGGGCACCCACCTCCAGGCCGACGGCATGTAAAAGTGCCCAGGACCAGTTCCACGGGTCCCGGGCAGTCCTCCCCCGGGCGTCCGGGGCTCCCTTCCCCGGGCCAAAGCATTCCAGAGTGCCCAGGACGGGCTCCGAGGGTCCCGGGCGTCCAGGGCTCCCTTCCCCGGGCCAACGGCTTGTCAGAGTGCCCAGGACGGGCTACGGGCCCCGGGCGTCCGGGGCACCCTTCCCCGGGCCAGCGGCATGTCAGAGTGCCCAGGACGAGTTCCACGGGACCCGGGCGTCCGGGGCTCCCTTCCCCGGGCCAACGGCATACAGGAGTGCCCAGGACGGGCTCCACAGGTCCCGGTCGTCTGGGGCTCCCTTCCCCGGGCCAACAGCTTGTCAGAGTGCCCAGGACGGGCTCCACGGGTCCCGGGCAGTCCTCCCCCGGGCCAACAGCAGGTCAGAGTGCCCAGGACGGGCTCCACGGGTCCCGGGCAGCTCCATGCCCAAACCCATTTGAAAACCCGCCGCAGCGAAGGGGTTATAGGCGGCCATCTATTCGAATGCACAAATGCATGCTGTGACATCGCATTCCTTTACAGCGAGATGCCTTGGCATCGCAAGTCAGTAGATCAACTTGATCTAGAGGACACACAAACTAAAGGCATAATACAATCTATTTTTCAAACTCCAACCTGCGCAACAGGAGGGAAAGTGTTGATATACTAGCCCCTTCAGTGCTAATGACGGCTCCTGCTCGTCACGATTCCAGTAGGGAAGGTGTTGGTACATTCCTTATGTTGGAGCGCCATCTAGAGCAAGTCCGGTAGATAATGTGTTTGCAATAGTAGCGCGCAATGCTTTCCAATGGGGCGACCAGATTGCCGGGCTGACATGGAAGGCCTGAGGTCCAGGGGAGGGCGGCCTCCCCATCCCGGGCGCTGTCCTTGGTCCTGCTGCGTGGCAGGGTGCCCGGGACGGGGTCCTGGAGGGCCCGGGGAGGCTTCCCCCTGCGCCTCCGGGCTTGGGAGCCCAGGCTGGGTCCAGGGGCCCGGCCGGGCCCCGGGTCGGGTGCCACGGCCCTGGGCCCTGTCTCCCAGCCTGCCGCACTGCCAAGGGCCCGGAAAGGGGTTCCGGTGTGCCCGGGGAGCCTCCCCTTGCTTGGCTGGGTTCAGGAGCAGTGGCTAGGGCCCCTGAGGGCCCGGGGAGGGCGGCCTCCCCACCCCGGGCTCTGTCCTTGGTCCTGCTGCGTGGCAGGGTGCCCGGGACGGGGTCCGGAGGGACCGGGGAGGCGTCCCATGCGCCTCCGGGCTTGGGAGCCCCGGCTGGGTCCAGGGGCCCGGGCGGGCCCCGGATCGGGTGCTCAGGCCCTGGGCCCTGTCTCCCAGCCTGCCGCACTGCCAAGGGCCCGGGAAGGGGTTCCGATGTGCCCGGGGAGCCTCCCCTTGCTTGGCTGGGTTCAGGAGCAGTGGCTAGGGCCCCTGAGGGCCCGGGGAGGGCGGCCTCCCCACCCCGGGCTCTGTCCTTGGTCCTGCTGCGTGGCAGGGTGCCCGGGACGGGGTCCGGAGGGACCGGGGAGGCGTCCCATGCACCTCCGGGCTTGGGAGCCCCGGC
>NC_136070.1:101287284-101292284 GCF_964261635.1 Lissotriton helveticus | reverse complement strand
CCATGGCTCTTGGGCAGTCGTCCCCTGGGCGCCCGGGGCTCCATCCACCCCGGCGGCATGGAAAAGTGGCCAGGACGGGCTCCATGCGTCCCGGGCATTCGTCCCCCGGGCGTCCGGGGCTCCATCCAGGCTGACGGTATGGCAGAGTGCCCGGGTCGGGCTCCATGGTTTTCACGGTGGTCCTCCCCTGGGTGTCTGGGGGCTCCAGGCCGAAGGCATGGAAAAGTGCCCAGGACGGGCTCCATGCGTCCCGGGCATTCGTCCCCCGGGCGTCCGGGGCTCAATCCAGGCTGACGGTATAGCAGAGTGCCCGGGTCGGGCTCCATGGTTTTCACGGTGGTCCTCCCCTGGGTGTCTGGGGGCTCCAGGCCGAAGGCATGGAAAAGTGCCCAGGACGGGCTCCATGCGTCCCGGGCATTCGTCCCGGGACGGGGACGGGGACAGGGACAGGGTCGGGAGAGTCCAGGCGGCTTCACTTCCGTGTCCAGCCATCTGATCGCCCAGATTCCCTCGGCCATCTGGTCGCCCGGATCCCCTCGGGCATCTGGTCGCCCGCAACGCTTTCCTATAAGGGCGACCAGATGGCCGAACTTCCCTGGAAGTCCCGATGAGGTGCCATTCGCCGCCCGGATCCCAGCGAGGGCTCCAGGAGGTCGGGTACATTTGCGCCTTGGGTCCCCTCTGTCACCTCGCGTGCACAGATTACAAGAAAAGGGGGTAATTTTCCTCCGGATTACTAGGGAGAAGGGTACGCCCGGACACCCCTCCGAGGCTGGCGGTTCTCTGCCATGGGGACCAGATGGGCTATGCCTGGGCAACACCTCCCTAGGCCACCCGGGGCTTCCTTCCTCCAGGCCAACCGCATGTCAAATTGCCCAGGACGGGCTCCATGGCTCCTGGGCAGTCGTCACCCGGGCGTCCGGGGCTCCATCCAGGCTGACGGCATGGAAAAGTGCCCAGGACAGGCTCCATGCGTCCCGGGCATTCATCCCCCGGGCGTCCGGGGCTCCATCCAGGCTGACGGCATGGCAGAGTGCCCGGGTCGTGATCCATGGTTTCCAGGGATGTCCTCCCCTGGGTGTCTGGGGGCTCCAGGCCGAATGCATGGAAAAGTGCCCAGGACGGGCTCCATGCGTCCCGGGCATTCGTCCCCTGGGCGTCCGGGGCTCCATCTAGGCTGACGGTATGGCAGAGTGCCCGGGTCGGGCTCCATGGTTTTCACGGTGGCCCTCCCCTGGGTGTCTGGGGGCTCCAGGCCGAAGGCACGGAAAAGTGCCCAGGACGGGCTCCATGCGTCCCGGTCACTCGTACCCCGGACGTCCGGGGCTCCATCCAGGCTGACGGCATGGCAGCGTGCCCGGGTCGGGCTCCATGGGTCCCGGGCAGCCCTCCCCCGGGCGTCCGGGGCTCCCACCTCCAGGCAGACGGCATGTCAAAGTGCCCAGGACGGGCTCCATGAGTCTGGGACAGTCCTCCCCCGGGCGTCTGGGACACCCGTCTCCATGAGGCCAACGGCATAGGCAAAGTACCCAGGACGGGCTCCATGGGTCCCGGGCAGACCTCTCCCCGGGCATCCGGGGCTCCCACCTCCAGGCCGACGGAATGTCAAAGTACCCAGGACGGGCTCCATGGGTCCCGGGCAGCTTCCCCCGGGCGTCCGGGGCACCCACCTCCAGGCCGACGGCATGTCAAAGTACCCAGGACGGGCTCCACGGGTCCCGGGCATTCCTCCCCCCAGGTCGTCCGGGCCCTAGAGCTCCGGTGGTCCAACCTGCGCCTGAGGCCCAGCCGGGGTCCAAGAGCCCTGCCTTGCGTGGGCAGGAAGTCAGGAACCCTACCGCGAAGGCTTGGGATGGATGGGGAGCTGGGAGTCCTTTCGATCCGGGCCATCTGGTGGCCCGCGATGCTTTCCAATGGGGCGACCAGATGGCTGGGCTTCCCTGGAAGTCCCGATGAGGTGCCATTCGCCTCCCGGATCCCAGCTAGGGCTCCATGAGGTCGGGTTCTTTTACGCCTTGGGTCCCCTCTGTCACCTCGCGTGCACGGATTGCAAGAAAGGGGGGTAATTTCCCTCCGGATTACTAGGGGCAGGGTACGCCCGGACACCTCTCCAGGGCTGGTGGTTCTCTGCCCGGGGGACCAGATGAGATATGCCTGGGCAACACCTCCCCCGGGCGTCTGGGGGCTCCATTCTCCGGGCCAACGGCATGGCTCAATGCCCAGGACGGGCTCCACGTGTCCCGGACAGACCGCCCCTGGGCGTCCGGGGCACCCATCTCCAGGAGGCCAATGGGATGGCAAAGTACCCGGGAAGGGCTCCACGGGTCCCGGGCAGCCTTCCCCCGGGCGTCCGGGGCTCCCACCTCCAGGCCGACGGCATGTCACACTGCCCAGGACGGGCTCCATGGGCCCCGGACAGACCTCCCCCCGGGCGTCCGGGGCACCCATCTCCAGGAGGCCAACGGGATGGCAAAGTACCCGGGAAGGGCTCCACGGGTCCCGGGCAGCCTTCCCCCGGGCGTCCGGGGCTCCCACCTCCAGGCCGACGGCATGTCACACTGCCCAGGACGGGCTCCATGGGCCCCGGACAGACCTCCCCCGGGCGTCCGGGGCACCCATCTCCAGGAGGCCAACGGGATGGCAGAGTAACCGGGAAGGGCTCCACGGGTCCCGGGCAGCCTTCCCCCGGGCGTCCGGGGCTCCCACCTCCAGGCCGACGGCATGTCACACTGCCCAGGACGGGCTCCATGGGCCCCGGACAGACCTCCCCCGGGCGTCCGGGGCACCCATCTCCAGGAGGCCAACGGGATGGCAGAGTGACCGGGAAGGGCTCCACGGGTCCCGGGCAGCCCTCCCCCGGGCGTCCGGGGCTCCCACCTCCAGGCCGACGGCATGTCACACTGCCCAGGACGGGCGCCATGGGCCCCGGACAGACCTCCCCCGGGCGTCCGGGGCACCCATCTCCAGGAGGCCAACGGGATGGCAGAGTAACCGGGAAGGGCTCCATGGGTCCCGGGCAGCCCTCCCCCGGGCGTCCGGGGCTCCCACCTCCAGGACGAAGGCATGTCAAAGTGCCCAGGGCGGGCTCCACGGGCCCCGGGCAGCCCTCCCCCCGGGCGTTCGGGGCACACATCTCCAGGAGGCCAACGGCATTGGCAAAGTACCCGGGAAGGGCTCCACGGGTCCCGACCAGGCTTCCCACGGGCGTCCCGGGCACCCTCCTCCAGGCCGACGGCATGTCAAAGTGTCCAGGATGGGCTCCATGGGTCCCGGGCAGCCCGCTCCCGGGCGTCCGGGGCTCCCACCTCCAGGCCGACGGCATGTCAAAGAGCCCAGGACGGGATCCACGGGTACCGGGCAGTCCTCCCCCGGGCGTCCGGGGCTCCCATCTCCAGGCCAACGGCATGGCTCAATGCCCAGGACGGGCTCCATGGGTCCCGCGCAGGCCTCCCCCGGACGCGTCCGGGGCAACCATCTCCATGAGGCCAACGGCATTGGCAAAGTACCCGGGAAGGGCTCCACGGGTCCCGGGCAGGCCTCCCCCGGGCGTCCAGGGCACCCACCTCCAGGCCGACGGCATGTAAAAGTGCCCAGGACCAGTTCCACGGGTCCCGGGCAGTCCTCCCCCGGGCGTCCGGGGCTCCCTTCCCCGGGCCAAAGCATTCCAGAGTGCCCAGGACGGGCTCCGAGGGTCCCGGGCGTCCAGGGCTCCCTTCCCCGGGCCAACGGCTTGTCAGAGTGCCCAGGACGGGCTACGGGCCCCGGGCGTCCGGGGCACCCTTCCCCGGGCCAGCGGCATGTCAGAGTGCCCAGGACGAGTTCCACGGGACCCGGGCGTCCGGGGCTCCCTTTCCCGGGCCAACGGCATACAGGAGTGCCCAGGACGGGCTCCACAGGTCCCGGTCGTCTGGGGCTCCCTTCCCCGGGCCAACAGCTTGTCAGAGTGCCCAGGACGGGCTCCACGGGTCCCGGGCAGTCCTCCCCCGGGCCAACAGCAGGTCAGAGTGCCCAGGACGGGCTCCACGGGTCCCGGGCAGCTCCATGCCCAAACCCATTTGAAAACCCGCCGCAGCGAAGGGGTTATAGGCGGCCATCTATTCGAATGCACAAATGCATGCTGTGACATCGCATTCCTTTACAGCGAGATGCCTTGGCATCGCAAGTCAGTAGATCAACTTGATCTAGAGGACACACAAACTAAAGGCATAATACAATCTATTTTTCAAACTCCAACCTGCGCAACAGGAGGGAAAGTGTTGATATACTAGCCCCTTCAGTGCTAATGACGGCTCCTGCTCGTCACGATTCCAGTAGGGAAGGTGTTTGTACATTCCTTATGTTGGAGCGCCATCTAGAGCAAGTCCGGTAGATAATGTGTTTGCAATAGTAGCGCGCAATGCTTTCCAATGGGGCGACCAGATTGCCGGGCTGACATGGAAGGCCTGAGGTCCAGGGGAGGGCGGCCTCCCCATCCCGGGCGCTGTCCTTGGTCCTGCTGCGTGGCAGGGTGCCCGGGACGGGGTCCTGGAGGGCCCGGGGAGGCTTCCCCCTGCGCCTCCGGGCTTGGGAGCCCAGGCTGGGTCCAGGGGCCCGGCCGGGCCCCGGGTCGGGTGCCACGGCCCTGGGCCCTGTCTCCCAGCCTGCCGCACTGCCAAGGGCCCGGAAAGGGGTTCCGGTGTGCCCGGGGAGCCTCCCCTTGCTTGGCTGGGTTCAGGAGCAGTGGCTAGGGCCCCTGAGGGCCCGGGGAGGGCGGCCTCCCCACCCCGGGCTCTGTCCTTGGTCCTGCTGCGTGGCAGGGTGCCCGGGACGGGGTCCGGAGGGACCGGGGAGGCGTCCCATGCGCCTCCGGGCTTGGGAGCCCCGGCTGGGTCCAGGGGCCCGGGCGGGCCCCGGGTCGGGTGCTCAGGCCCTGGGCCCTGTCTCCCAGCCTGCCGCACTGCCAAGGGCCCGGGAAGGGGTTCCGATGTGCCCGGGGAGCCTCCCCTTGCTTGGCTGGGTTC
>NC_136070.1:101267284-101274784 GCF_964261635.1 Lissotriton helveticus | reverse complement strand
TTACTAGGGACAGGGTACGCCCAGACACCCCTCCAAGGCTGGTGGTTCTCTGCCATGGGGACCAGATAGGCTATGCCTGGGTAACACCTCCCTAGGCCACCCGGGGCTTCCTTCCGCCAGGCCGACGGCATGTCAAATTGCCCAGGACGGGCTCCATGGCTCTTGGGCAGTCGTCCCCTGGGCGCCCGGGGCTCCATCCACCCCGGCGGCATGGAAAAGTGGCCAGGACGGGCTCCATGCGTCCCGGGCATTCGTCCCCCGGGCGTCCGGGGCTCCATCCAGGCTGACGGTATGGCAGAGTGCCCGGGTCGGGCTCCATGGTTTTCACGGTGGTCCTCCCCTGGGTGTCTGGGGGCTCCAGGCCGAAGGCATGGAAAAGTGCCCAGGACGGGCTCCATGCGTCCCGGGCATTCGTCCCCCGGGCGTCCGGGGCTCAATCCAGGCTGACGGTATAGCAGAGTGCCCGGGTCGGGCTCCATGGTTTTCACGGTGGTCCTCCCCTGGGTGTCTGGGGGCTCCAGGCCGAAGGCATGGAAAAGTGCCCAGGACGGGCTCCATGCGTCCCGGGCATTCGTCCCGGGACGGGGACGGGGACAGGGACAGGGTCGGGAGAGTCCAGGCGGCTTCACTTCCGTGTCCAGCCATCTGATCGCCCAGATTCCCTCGGCCATCTGGTCGCCCGGATCCCCTCGGGCATCTGGTCGCCCGCAACGCTTTCCTATAAGGGCGACCAGATGGCCGAACTTCCCTGGAAGTCCCGATGAGGTGCCATTCGCCGCCCGGATCCCAGCGAGGGCTCCAGGAGGTCGGGTACATTTGCGCCTTGGGTCCCCTCTGTCACCTCGCGTGCACAGATTACAAGAAAAGGGGGTAATTTTCCTCCGGATTACTAGGGAGAAGGGTACGCCCGGACACCCCTCCGAGGCTGGCGGTTCTCTGCCATGGGGACCAGATGGGCTATGCCTGGGCAACACCTCCCTAGGCCACCCGGGGCTTCCTTCCTCCAGGCCAACCGCATGTCAAATTGCCCAGGACGGGCTCCATGGCTCCTGGGCAGTCGTCACCCGGGCGTCCGGGGCTCCATCCAGGCTGACGGCATGGAAAAGTGCCCAGGACAGGCTCCATGCGTCCCGGGCATTCATCCCCCGGGCGTCCGGGGCTCCATCCAGGCTGACGGCATGGCAGAGTGCCCGGGTCGTGATCCATGGTTTCCAGGGATGTCCTCCCCTGGGTGTCTGGGGGCTCCAGGCCGAATGCATGGAAAAGTGCCCAGGACGGGCTCCATGCGTCCCGGGCATTCGTCCCCTGGGCGTCCGGGGCTCCATCTAGGCTGACGGTATGGCAGAGTGCCCGGGTCGGGCTCCATGGTTTTCACGGTGGCCCTCCCCTGGGTGTCTGGGGGCTCCAGGCCGAAGGCACGGAAAAGTGCCCAGGACGGGCTCCATGCGTCCCGGTCACTCGTACCCCGGACGTCCGGGGCTCCATCCAGGCTGACGGCATGGCAGCGTGCCCGGGTCGGGCTCCATGGGTCCCGGGCAGCCCTCCCCCGGGCGTCCGGGGCTCCCACCTCCAGGCAGACGGCATGTCAAAGTGCCCAGGACGGGCTCCATGAGTCTGGGACAGTCCTCCCCCGGGCGTCTGGGACACCCGTCTCCATGAGGCCAACGGCATAGGCAAAGTACCCAGGACGGGCTCCATGGGTCCCGGGCAGACCTCTCCCCGGGCATCCGGGGCTCCCACCTCCAGGCCGACGGAATGTCAAAGTACCCAGGACGGGCTCCATGGGTCCCGGGCAGCTTCCCCCGGGCGTCCGGGGCACCCACCTCCAGGCCGACGGCATGTCAAAGTACCCAGGACGGGCTCCACGGGTCCCGGGCATTCCTCCCCCCAGGTCGTCCGGGCCCTAGAGCTCCGGTGGTCCAACCTGCGCCTGAGGCCCAGCCGGGGTCCAAGAGCCCTGCCTTGCGTGGGCAGGAAGTCAGGAACCCTACCGCGAAGGCTTGGGATGGATGGGGAGCTGGGAGTCCTTTCGATCCCGGCCATCTGGTCGCCCGCGATGCTTTCCAATGGGGCGACCAGATGGCTGGGCTTCCCTGGAAGTCCCGATGAGGTGCCATTCGCCTCCCGGATCCCAGCTAGGGCTCCATGAGGTCGGGTTCTTTTACGCCTTGGGTCCCCTCTGTCACCTCGCGTGCACGGATTGCAAGAAAGGGGGGTAATTTCCCTCCGGATTACTAGGGGCAGGGTACGCCCGGACACCTCTCCAGGGCTGGTGGTTCTCTGCCCGGGGGACCAGATGAGATATGCCTGGGCAACACCTCCCCCGGGCGTCTGGGGGCTCCATTCTCCGGGCCAACGGCATGGCTCAATGCCCAGGACGGGCTCCACGTGTCCCGGACAGACCGCCCCTGGGCGTCCGGGGCACCCATCTCCAGGAGGCCAATGGGATGGCAAAGTACCCGGGAAGGGCTCCACGGGTCCCGGGCAGCCTTCCCCCGGGCGTCCGGGGCTCCCACCTCCAGGCCGACGGCATGTCACACTGCCCAGGACGGGCTCCATGGGCCCCGGACAGACCTCCCCCCGGGCGTCCGGGGCACCCATCTCCAGGAGGCCAACGGGATGGCAAAGTACCCGGGAAGGGCTCCACGGGTCCCGGGCAGCCTTCCCCCGGGCGTCCGGGGCTCCCACCTCCAGGCCGACGGCATGTCACACTGCCCAGGACGGGCTCCATGGGCCCCGGACAGACCTCCCCCGGGCGTCCGGGGCACCCATCTCCAGGAGGCCAACGGGATGGCAGAGTAACCGGGAAGGGCTCCACGGGTCCCGGGCAGCCTTCCCCCGGGCGTCCGGGGCTCCCACCTCCAGGCCGACGGCATGTCACACTGCCCAGGACGGGCTCCATGGGCCCGGACAGACCTCCCCCGGGCGTCCGGGGCACCCATCTCCAGGAGGCCAACGGGATGGCAGAGTGACCGGGAAGGGCTCCACGGGTCCCGGGCAGCCCTCCCCCGGGCGTCCGGGGCTCCCACCTCCAGGCCGACGGCATGTCACACTGCCCAGGACGGGCTCCATGGGCCCCGGACAGACCTCCCCCGGGCGTCCGGGGCACCCATCTCCAGGAGGCCAACGGGATGGCAGAGTAACCGGGAAGGGCTCCATGGGTCCCGGGCAGCCCTCCCCCGGGCGTCCGGGGCTCCCACCTCCAGGACGAAGGCATGTCAAAGTGCCCAGGGCGGGCTCCGCGGGCCCCGGGAAGCCCTCCCCCCGGGCGTTCGGGGCACACATCTCCAGGAGGCCAACGGCATTGGCAAAGTACCCGGGAAGGGCTCCACGGGTCCCGACCAGGCTTCCCACGGGCGTCCCGGGCACCCTCCTCCAGGCCGACGGCATGTCAAAGTGTCCAGGACGGGCTCCATGGGTCCCGGGCAGCCCGCTCCCGGGCGTCCGGGGCTCCCACCTCCAGGCCGACGGCATGTCAAAGAGCCCAGGACGGGATCCACGGGTACCGGGCAGTCCTCCCCCGGGCGTCCGGGGCTCCCATCTCCAGGCCAACGGCATGGCTCAATGCCCAGGACGGGCTCCATGGGTCCCGCGCAGGCCTCCCCCGGACGCGTCCGGGGCAACCATCTCCATGAGGCCAACGGCATTGGCAAAGTACCCGGGAAGGGCTCCACGGGTCCCGGGCAGGCCTCCCCCGGGCGTCCAGGGCACCCACCTCCAGGCCGACGGCATGTAAAAGTGCCCAGGACCAGTTCCACGGGTCCCGGGCAGTCCTCCCCCGGGCGTCCGGGGCTCCCTTCCCCGGGCCAAAGCATTCCAGAGTGCCCAGGACGGGCTCCGAGGGTCCCGGGCGTCCAGGGCTCCCTTCCCCGGGCCAACGGCTTGTCAGAGTGCCCAGGACGGGCTACGGGCCCCGGGCGTCCGGGGCACCCTTCCCCGGGCCAGCGGCATGTCAGAGTGCCCAGGACGAGTTCCACGGGACCCGGGCGTCCGGGGCTCCCTTCCCCGGGCCAACGGCATACAGGAGTGCCCAGGACGGGCTCCACAGGTCCCGGTCGTCTGGGGCTCCCTTCCCCGGGCCAACAGCTTGTCAGAGTGCCCAGGACGGGCTCCACGGGTCCCGGGCAGTCCTCCCCCGGGCCAACAGCAGGTCAGAGTGCCCAGGACGGGCTCCACGGGTCCCGGGCAGCTCCATGCCCAAACCCATTTGAAAACCCGCCGCAGCGAAGGGGTTATAGGCGGCCATCTATTCGAATGCACAAATGCATGCTGTGACATCGCATTCCTTTACAGCGAGATGCCTTGGCATCGCAAGTCAGTAGATCAACTTGATCTAGAGGACACACAAACTAAAGGCATAATACAATCTATTTTTCAAACTCCAACCTGCGCAACAGGAGGGAAAGTGTTGATATACTAGCCCCTTCAGTGCTAATGACGGCTCCTGCTCGTCACGATTCCAGTAGGGAAGGTGTTGGTACATTCCTTATGTTGGAGCGCCATCTAGAGCAAGTCCGGTAGATAATGTGTTTGCAATAGTAGCGCGCAATGCTTTCCAATGGGGCGACCAGATTGCCGGGCTGACATGGAAGGCCTGAGGTCCAGGGGAGGGCGGCCTCCCCATCCCGGGCGCTGTCCTTGGTCCTGCTGCGTGGCAGGGTGCCCGGGACGGGGTCCTGGAGGGCCCGGGGAGGCTTCCCCCTGCGCCTCCGGGCTTGGGAGCCCAGGCTGGGTCCAGGGGCCCGGCCGGGCCCCGGGTCGGGTGCCACGGCCCTGGGCCCTGTCTCCCAGCCTGCCGCACTGCCAAGGGCCCGGAAAGGGGTTCCGGTGTGCCCGGGGAGCCTCCCCTTGCTTGGCTGGGTTCAGGAGCAGTGGCTAGGGCCCCTGAGGGCCCGGGGAGGGCGGCCTCCCCACCCCGGGCTCTGTCCTTGGTCCTGCTGCGTGGCAGGGTGCCCGGGACGGGGTCCGGAGGGACCGGGGAGGCGTCCCATGCGCCTCCGGGCTTGGGAGCCCCGGCTGGGTCCAGGGGCCCGGGCGGGCCCCGGGTCGGGTGCTCAGGCCCTGGGCCCTGTCTCCCAGCCTGCCGCACTGCCAAGGGCCCGGGAAGGGGTTCCGATGTGCCCGGGGAGCCTCCCCTTGCTTGGCTGGGTTCAGGAGCAGTGGCTAGGGCCCCTGAGGGCCCGGGGAGGGCGGCCTCCCCACCCCGGGCTCTGTCCTTGGTCCTGCTGCGTGGCAGGGTGCCCGGGACGGGGTCCGGAGGGACCGGGGAGGCGTCCCATGCACCTCCGGGCTTGGGAGCCCCGGCTGCGTCCAGGGGCCCGGTCGGGCCCCGGGTCGGTTTCTCCGGCCCTGGGCCCTGTCTCCCAGCCTGCCGCACTGCCAAGGGCCCGGGAAGGGGTTCCGGTGTGCCCGGGGAGCCTCCCCTTGCTTGGCGGGGTTCAGGAGCAGTGGCTAGGGCCCCTGAGGGCCCGGGGAGGGTGGCCTCCCCACCCCGGGCTCTGTCCTTGGTCCTGCTGCGTGGCAGGGTGCCCGGGACGGGGTCCGGAGGGACCGGGGAGGCGTCCCATGCACCTCCGGGCTTGGGAGCCCCGGCTGCGTCCAGGGGCCCGGCCGGGCCCCGGGTCGGTTTCTCCGGCCCTGGGCCCTGTCTCCCAGCGTGCCGCACTGCCAAGGGCCCGGGAAGGGGTTCCGATGTGCCCGGGGAGCCTCCCCTTGCTTGGCTGGGTTCAGGAGCAGTGGCTAGGGCCCCTGAGGGCCCGGGGAGGGCGGCCTCCCCACCCCGGGCTCTGTCCTTGGTCCTGCTGCGTGGCAGGGTGCCCGGGACGGGGTCCGGAGGGACCGGGGAGGCGTCCCATGCACCTCCGGGCTTGGGAGCCCCGGCTGCGTCCAGGGGCCCGGCCGGGCCCCGGGTTGGTTTCTCCGGCCCTGGGCCCTGTCTCCCAGCCTGCCGCACTGCCAAGGGCCCGGGAAGGGGTTCCGGTGTGCCCGGGGAGCCTCCCCTTGCTTGGCTGGGTTCAGGAGCAGTGGCTAGGGCCCCTGAGGGCCCGGGGAGGGCGGCCTCCCCACCCCGGGCTCTGTCCTTGGTCCTGCTGCGTGGCAGGGTGCCCGGGACGGGGTCCGGAGGGACCGGGGAGGCGTCCCATGCGCCTCCGGGCTTGGGAGCCCCGGCTGGGTCCAGGGGCCCGGGCGGGCAGCCGGGTCGGGTGCTCAGGCCCTGGGCCCTGTCTCCCAGCCTGCCGCACTGCCAAGGGCCCGGGAAGGGGTTCCGATGTGCCCGGGGAGCCTCCCCTTGCTTGTCTGTGTTCAGGAGCTCCATCCGGGGCCCCTGAGGGCCCCGGGGAGGGTGGCCTCCCCACCCCGGGCTCCGTCCTGGGTCCTGCCGCGGGGCAGGGTGCCCGGGACGGGGTCCGGCGGGCCCGGGGAGGCTTCCCCTGTGCCTCCGGGCCTGGGAGCCCCGGCTGGGTCCAGGGGCCCGGTCGGGGCCCCGGGTCGGGCGCTCCGGCCCTGGGCCCGGTCCCCCGGGCTGCCGCTCCACCCAGGGCCCAGGACAGGGGTCCGTCGGTCCCTTGCAGGCCTCCCCTGCTTGTCAAGGTGTAAGCGGGCCCCGGGTCGGAGGGCCCGCCGGCCCCTGGCAGCCTCCATGGCTGTGGCCCGGCTGGGGCCCCGGGCCTCCGGCCCGCCATGCCCCGGGCGCCCGCTCCCTCCTTCGTGGGGGCACGGGGCGACCGGATGGCGTCCCTTTCGTGCCCGGCCATCTGGTCGCCCGGATCCCCTCGGCCATCTGGTCTCCCGGATCCCCTCGGCCATCTGGTCTCCAGGATCCCCTCGGCCATCTGGTCTCCCGGATCGCCTCGGCCATCTGGTCGCCGGCAATGCTTTCCAATGGGGGCGACCAGATGGCCGAACTTCCCTGGAAGTCCCGATGAGGTGCCATTTGCCTCCCGGATCCCAGCGAGGGCTCCAGGAGGTCGGGTACTTTCGCGCCTTGGGTCCCCTCTGTCACCTCTAGTGCACGGATTACAAGAAAGGGGGGTAATTTTCCTCCGGATTACTAGGGAGAGGGTCAGTCAGACCTCCGTGTGGTCTGGCGATTCTGAATCAGGGGAAGGCAGGACCCGGGCCCTCCCGCCGGGGCCCCCAGGGGCCTGGGTACGCACCTGCTGCTTAGCCCCCTTGCCGATGGGCCTTTTCCTCCGAGTTTGCTCAGGCAGGCCCCCGTGAGGTCTGGCCATGCTGAGACGGGGCCAGGCAGCACCCGGGCCCGCCCGCCGGGGCCCCCAGGGGCCCGGGAATGCACCTGCCTCTCAGCCCCTTCCCGATGGTCCTTTTTCTCCGAGTTTTTTTCCACAGTCTGACCTCCGATAGGTCCGGCGGTTCCGAATCAGGGGAAGGCAGGACCCGGGCCCGCCCGCCGGGGCCCCCAGGGGCCCGGGTACGCACCTGCCGCTCAGCCCCCTTGCCGATGGGCCTTTTCCTCCGAGTTTTCTCAGGCAGGCCTCC